>NC_047105.1:61455368-61462868 GCF_902500255.1 Thalassophryne amazonica | reverse complement strand
CTTGGTGTATAAATTTCATTGTTCCACATAATGATAGTTGTCAGCTGGCTGTCAGAAGCAAGTTAGAGAGCGGTTGTGTGTACTGTAATAAAACTGATTTTGGTGCGATTTGGAGGTTATAAGGATTTTGTGTTGATTTTATGGATTTCTTAATTGGTTATACAGGTGGACCCTCAAAGTGGTTGACATGTATGCGATATGGAAGGTAAAGTCCAAATTGGTCCCAGTGGTAACAGGAGCACTAGGAGTTATAACTGGAAGAGTGGCTCCAGCAGATTCCAGGCACAACATCAGAGTGCATCTGAATGCATAATAAGAAGAGGAAATTTTTATGGCTTGGCACTCTGGTGACCACAATTCACATCATCAATAAAATGACAAACCAGACCTATTTTTAACCTAAATATTGCTGAATGAATTGAAGACAATTATCCAATTAGGAATAATAATGATACATTAAACAGTCGTGTCAGCGATGTCTGATCAGTGGATCTACGTTGTTTGTGCTCAGATTTCACGTGACCGCGCCTCTGAGTGTCTGTTTCTCAGACACTCCTTTAGGAAATCTGTCTATTAAGAAGCTTAATATAAAACAACCTTTTAATCAGCACCTTATGAGCCTTCACTCCACAATAAACTGGAATCATCTGTATTTTTATGATTTCCCCACTTGGTCATAACATTTGAAAGCCAAGACAGATGAATAGCACCAGTGAAACGTTTGGACACAGTTTCCCATTCAATTGAATGAACAGTGTTATAAATTCTGTGTCTCACAACAATTATGCACCACCACCAATTATGCAACCACAATTATGTGAATCAGTGCCATTTGCAAAGGAGTTTTATATATGTGACTGCAATCTCCCTCCACCCCCACAAACTTTGCGACCGTATTCTTGAGGAGGCTGCAAAAGAAACTGTCAGCGACTCTCCCAAATCACCAGCAGTCTTATCTCTGTATGACTGGGCCTTCAAGGTTAGACAGAGGTCAGTCATTTAGGTACATGTCAGGGTCATTGGGGTCAAGTGTCAGGCTGCTGTAGCCCTTACCGCCTGCATGGCCACAGGTATGATTACGATTACCCAGTATAAAAAAAACTTTAAACCTGAATCAACATCCTCGAGGGGTGACTCCTCTGAGTCACCAAAAAGTCTTTTAAAACATCAGCATGAGCAGTGAGACATGCACGCTCAGGCATTAAAGCTATTAAACTTTTGGGAATGGGCAAACCCCAGGAATAGATGTTGAATTGTCAAAAACAAAAAACAAAACAAAAAAAAAAGGTCCTGTGAGTAAATTTTACAGAATCATTTAGAAATAGCCACACTGAACACCTAGAAAATATACTGATTAAAGAAGTCAAGATTTTAAGAAGATGAAGATTTTAAGAAAATGAAGATTATTTTTGCTTTAATTGAACATTTTACATCCACAGTGTTTTGATGTGTGCTGAAGATTCATTTTGGAAACTGACTTCACTGTGCACAGAGAACTGGTGACCTGTATTTCAGTGTTTTATCTTATTTGGAGAATCAGCGTAATGTTTGGCTGGGTTCATGTGAAAACTGAATGGTTGATTTATGATGACTTCCTCTCTCCCTCTCACTCCCCCCTCCCCTCTCAGCTTTGGATTCTTTGGACCAGGCCATCGCTGCAGACAGAAAGAGGGAGGAATCTATAAATAGATACTGGACCAATTATAAAGCAGATGTTCCCCTATACATTTTTGAAAAACACTCCAGGATTCTCTTTCTTACTTCCTCTTTCTTGCAAAGTTCTGTCGCTTTCTTGACTGTTTTTTTCCCTCTGTGTCATCACAATGTTTTAATGGAACACCATTGTCACTTTTTTTTTGGGTCATGACATGCACATGCTCCCTGTACACGGGTACACTATGTACACAGTACTTCTGCACAGCCTAAGTCTAAGGCTACATTTCAAAGTGAACCTTATCTTCTTGCTTTGACTGACAGCTGTGAAATCAGAGTGAGGCACGTCACACACAGGTGTTACTTGCAGTTCACATTTTTCTTTTTTAAATTGAGGTCATCAAATGTGCAGTTTATGTGACTCATATTAATTTATAATATCAGATCCCGTCATGCCGCACTAACAAACTCGTATGCTCACAAATAAGAATCAGGTTGTGTTGATACTCCATTGACCAAGCCACTTGAAGAAGTGTCCTCGTCGTACTCAAATAAGAAATTTTTGTTATCTTGACGCTATGTGACGTCTCAAAATGCATTTGCCATAAAACAAAATGTCAGTAAATCACACCCATGAACTGTATTCCCTGTGGTGAGCCACAGTGAGATTTCAACAGCCAGTCATCTGCGCAGACACAGAGCACAGAGGAGGGACTGCTTTCAGACAAGGCTAGACTGCAGCACGTGACTGTCTGTTAAGGAAAATATGAAAAAGCCATACAGGATCATAGATGCTGTGGCCTTACTGATGTTCAAGCAAGCAGGTGCACATTATACTGCAAGCCGTAGCTTCTACTGCAATGACTGAAAGAATCTATAATACGTATAGTTAAAAGATGTAATATGAGGAATAGCTGTAATTAAAATAATTTTTAAGCCTGAAAATTAGTACATTGCATTTGTTTTTGCAAAGTCCACCAGATAATGAAATCTGAATTAGGATCTGATCACAGCAGTCACCACTGATTTTCAACGTAAGACATAAAAATTCAGATTCCAGAGGTCACACAAAATCTAATATAACCACAACCCAAGATGACAAGGAGGACCAACGTTTCTTTGCATGCCTATTTTTAAATTTTTCAGATATGTGCTTAAGATCACAATTTTAATTTTGATCATCACCTTCATTGGAAAACTGTCATCTGTTGCCATGACAGCTGAGACAGCTGTGTGAAACACAACTTGTATCCATGCTAAGTAGGTTAAGGGGTAAATATTCAGGTCTCCAGCGGCACAGCACCGTGTCTCTCTCTCAGCATCTGACAATTCCAGCCAGGCTGAGCTAAAAAGGTACCACAACATCCACCTCCACCATTCTCTTTACTGTGGCACTCTTCTTTGTTCTCTGCCATGCAGCATTCTTTTCTGACTGACTTTGGACTGCTCAGTCCTTCCATTTCCTCGTCTTTTAATTCTAATCCACTATACTGTGCTTCCATTCTTTTATTATGACAGATACACAAATCTGTGTTCATGCAGACATGCACAGTACGGTGCCACACATGGATATTTTTGTTTCCTAAATCCTGGTAATTTGTTCAGTTTGAAGTTGCTGATCTTAACTTTGCATCTTGGCTGTAATTTGCAGCATGACTCACTACAGCTGATGTGAAACTTCGTGACAGATGACACAGCCACACTTGACTCACAGCAGAGTGAAGCACAGCCTAATTCAAATTAGGCAAGAGATTTATTGTAGAATGGACGTAATGGGGTTTATCAACTACCTGTTGACAACAATGAGGGTTTAGATGTCAGATCAGGTATGAGCGGAGCTTGTACCAGCGCTGTACATTGCAGCATCGACTACACTATGGAACCGGCCAGGGTCCTGGACGGCAGCCACCCAGGTTGACAATCGGTCCATCCCCACTTCTCTTGTGCAAAGCTGCTGGTCTCCACAACTGTACTCAATACTGAGGACACAGTGCAGGAGCCAGAACAGATTTCCCTGGGCAAAATTCAGAGATTCTGCCCCTGCGTTGCACAGCACAGTACATGTATATAGGCTGGCCATCACATCCAACATCTTGGATGCTCTTGGATGCCACAAATTCTCAGGATGTCCCACAGAGCAGCCAAATCAAACACTTTGCAAAAATCAACATAGGCTCCAAAGAAGCACCGCTGATATTCACACTTGCAGTCATTGATTACTCGCAGAGCTCAGATGTGTTCAATGGTTGACTTCTTGGGTATGAAAACAGACTGTTCCAATTGCTGTGTGGGAAGTAACTGGAACTGAATTGGGTATAGACTTCCATACAGTAAATTATTGTGAATGATTCCTGCTCCAATGAGTGACATTACGAAAAGCTTTATTTGGGAGATGTTGTCGATGTGATCCGATTGGTTAACTGCTGTGTGTCAGGTGGATAGATTGTTTAATCCCTTGAAAAAACAAAACAGTTGTTTCAAACTGAGACTATGATTCATTTTGGCTAATAAGGCCCAGACAATGAGTTAGTGGACACCTCACCAAAAAAGTGTGATTAAGTTATTTGAAAGATCCTTAACCCAGAAGATGATTAAACATTTCTTCTATTATGTAGCTCTGTGATGACGATGTGGATAAATTCTGCTGTGGGGGTGGGCCAATGTAATAAATGTCATTGTCACCAACAAAGTTTACAAGTACTGGTGAAAAATAACAAAAATACTGTTTTAGGGAAAGAGCTGTTTCTTGATTATCTATATGCACTGTCTAAAGTGCATAGATCACTGAGTGGAACCTGAATTACATAAATCAAAGTTCTATCTGTCATTGCTTTTAAAAGTCATGTACTTGAACCAGAAACATTTCAGCTATTCAGATAGTACACTCAGTGGGTGACAGAAGTGAAAATATGCATTAATAAAATGCCTGTGCCAAGTTACACAGCCTGTTAGCCTCTGCAAACTTAGTAAAAATAAGATAAGACAGGTATGTTTGTGTATGCATATAAATATACAACCCCAGTTCCAATGAAGTTGGGACGTTATGTAAAATGTAAATAAAAATAGAATACAATGATTTGCAAATCCTCTCAAGCCTATATTCAATTGAAAACACCATAAAGACAACATATTTAATGTTCAAACTGATAAACTTTATTGTCCCAGCATTTTTGAAATGTGTTGCAGGCATCCATTTCAAAATGAGCAAATATTAGGCCAAAAACAAAAAAGTCTATCAGTCTATCTTGTTTTTATTTACATTTCACACAACGTCCCAACTTCATTGGAACTGGCGTTTTGTGTATGTGTGTATATATACACACACACACACACACACACACACACAGTGAGGAAAATAAGTATTTCAACACCAAATTTTGCAAGTTCTCCCACTTAGAAATCATGGAGGGGTCTGAAATGTATGATTTTTTTAAATAATTTATTTGTATTGTACTGCTGCAAATAAGCATTTGAACACCTGTGAAAATCAATGTTAATATTTGGTACAGCAGCCTTTGTTTGCAATTACAGAGGTCAAACGTTTCCTGTAGTTTTTCACCAGGTTTGCACACACTGCGGCAGGGATTTTGGTCCACTTCTCCATACAGATCTTCTCCAAATCTTTCAGGTTTGGAGTGTCAGCTCCCTCCAAAGATTTTCTATTGAGTTATGGTCTGGAGACTGGCCAGGCCACTCCAGGACCTTGAAATGCTTCTTACAGAGCCCCTCCTTAGTTGCCCTGGCTGTGTGTTTGGGGTCATTGTCATGCTGGAAGACCCAGCCATGACCCATCTTCAATGCTCTTACTGAGGGAAGGAGGTTGTTTGCCAAAATTTTGCAATACATGACCCCATCAATCCTCCCTTCAATACGGTGCAGTCGTCCTGTCCCCTTTGCAGAAGAGCACCCCCAGAGTATGATGTTTCCACCCACATGCTTCACGGTTGGGATGGTTTCTTGGGGTTGTTCTCATCCTCTAAACATGGTAAGTGGAGTTGATTCCAAAAAGCTCTGTTCTGGTCTCATGACCACATGACCTTCTCCCATGCCTCCTCTGGATCATCCAGATGGTCACTGGTGAACTTCAAACGGGCCTCTTCAGGTCATTGACCAGGTCCTCCTGGTAGCTCTGAGCTTTCTCAGAATCATCCTTAGCCCACAAAGTGAGATCTTGCATGGAATCCCAGACCAAGGGAGATTGACAGTCATGTTGTGTTTCTTCCACTTTCTAATATATAATCAGAACAGTTGTTGTCTTCTACCAAGCTGCTTGCCTGTTGTCCTGTAGTCCATCCCAGCCTTGTGCAGGTCTACAGTTTTGTCCCTGGTGTCCTTAGACAGCTCTTTGGTCTTGGCTATGATGGACAGGTTGGAGTGTGATTGATTGAGTGTGTGAACAGGTGTATTTTATACAGGTAACAAGTTCAAACAGGTGCAATTAATACAGATAAATCAATCAATCAATCATTTTTTTATATATAGCGCCAAATCACAACAAACAGTTGCCCCAAGGCGCTTTATATTGTAAGGCAAGGCCATACAATAATTATGTAAAACCCCAACGGTCAAAACGACCCCCTGTGAGCAAGCACTTGGCTACAGTGGGAAGGAAAAACTCCCTTTTAACAGGAAGAAACCTCCAGCAGAACCAGGCTCAGGGAGGGGCAGTCTTCTGCTGGGACTGGTTGGGGCTGAGGGAGAGAACCAGGAAAAAGACATGCTGTGGAGGGGAGCAGAGATCGATCACTAATGATTAAATGCAGAGTGGTGCATACAGAGCAAAAAAGAGAAAGAAACAGTGCATCATGGGAACCCCCCAGCAGTCTACGTCTATAGCAGCATAACTAAGGGATGGTTCAGGGTCACCTGATCCAGCCCTAACTATAAGCTTTAGCAAAAAGTAAAGTTTTAAGCCTAATCTTAAAAGTGGAGAGGGTGTCTGTCTCCCTGATCTGAATTGGGAGTTGGTTCCACAGGAGAGGCCTGAAAGCTGAAGGCTCTGCCTCCCATTCTACTCTTACAAACCCTAGGAACTACAAGTAAGCCTGCAGTCTGAGAGCGAAGCGCTCTATTTTTATAAAGAGTGCAGAATAAGAGGGCTTCTTAAAGAAAAATTAACAAGTCTGTGTGAGTCAGAATTCTTGCTGGTTGGTAGGGGATTAAATACTTATTTGCATCAGTAACATACAAATAAATTATTTTAAAAAAAAAATCATACATTGTGATTTCCGGATTTTTTTTTTTTTTTTTTAGATTATATCTCTCACAGTGGACATGCACCTAAGATGAAAATTTCAGACCCCTCCATGATTTCTAAGTGGGAGAACTTGCAAAATCGCAGGGTGTTCAAATACTTATTTTCCTCACTGTATATATACACATATACACACGTATGTATATATACAGGGTGGGCCAATAAAATGTTACCACTTTTTTAATTCGTACAATTTTCAAAATAACAAAGATTTGTTTTTTATTTTCAGGAATATCAATTCCTTTTCTATAATAAAATAATTTATAGCTTAGCCTACTAGCTATAATTTAATTTTACTACTAGTCTACAGACTAAGTATATGTATAGTATACTACAATCTTCTATATTAATATTTAGGTTTTAGAAGCTAACTATATATTATATCGTAATATTTTTCTTGTATATGTTGGTTATTACCCTATTATTTAAATATCACTTATATACATGATGTCTATTTTCTTGTGATATGTCTTACGATATTATTATGATATGTCCATTTTCTTGAGCCGCTTGGGTGGGTAGGGAGAGTTCCAATGGGATAAAAAAGCTTTTCAACCTACCATCCCTGGTTCTCAAGACCAGGCACCAAAGTG